>NC_142654.1:0-2500 GCF_055504915.1 Nelumbo nucifera
CCTAAACCCTAAACCCTAAACCCTAAACCCTAAACCCTAAACCCTAAACCCTAAACCCTAAACCCTAAACCCTAAACCCTAAACCCTAAACCCTAAACCCTAAACCCTAAACCCTAAACCCTAAACCCTAAACCCTAAACCCTAAACCCTAAACCCTAAACCCTAAACCCTAAACCCTAAACCCTAAACCCTAAACCCTAAACCCTAAACCCTAAACCCTAAACCCTAAACCCTAAACCCTAAACCCTAAACCCTAAACCCTAAACCCTAAACCCTAAACCCTAAACCCTAAACCCTAAACCCTAAACCCTAAACCCTAAACCCTAAACCCTAAACCCTAAACCCTAAACCCTAAACCCTAAACCCTAAACCCTAAACCCTAAACCCTAAACCCTAAACCCTAAACCCTAAACCCTAAACCCTAAACCCTAAACCCTAAACCCTAAACCCTAAACCCTAAACCCTAAACCCTAAACCCTAAACCCTAAACCCTAAACCCTAAACCCTAAACCCTAAACCCTAAACCCTAAACCCTAAACCCTAAACCCTAAACCCTAAACCCTAAACCCTAAACCCTAAACCCTAAACCCTAAACCCTAAACCCTAAACCCTAAACCCTAAACCCTAAACCCTAAACCCTAAACCCTAAACCCTAAACCCTAAACCCTAAACCCTAAACCCTAAACCCTAAACCCTAAACCCTAAACCCTAAACCCTAAACCCTAAACCCTAAACCCTAAACCCTAAACCCTAAACCCTAAACCCTAAACCCTAAACCCTAAACCCTAAACCCTAAACCCTAAACCCTAAACCCTAAACCCTAAACCCTAAACCCTAAACCCTAAACCCTAAACCCTAAACCCTAAACCCTAAACCCTAAACCCTAAACCCTAAACCCTAAACCCTAAACCCTAAACCCTAAACCCTAAACCCTAAACCCTAAACCCTAAACCCTAAACCCTAAACCCTAAACCCTAAACCCTAAACCCTAAACCCTAAACCCTAAACCCTAAACCCTAAACCCTAAACCCTAAACCCTAAACCCTAAACCCTAAACCCTAAACCCTAAACCCTAAACCCTAAACCCTAAACCCTAAACCCTAAACCCTAAACCCTAAACCCTAAACCCTAAACCCTAAACCCTAAACCCTAAACCCTAAACCCTAAACCCTAAACCCTAAACCCTAAACCCTAAACCCTAAACCCTAAACCCTAAACCCTAAACCCTAAACCCTAAACCCTAAACCCTAAACCCTAAACCCTAAACCCTAAACCCTAAACCCTAAACCCTAAACCCTAAACCCTAAACCCTAAACCCTAAACCCTAAACCCTAAACCCTAAACCCTAAACCCTAAACCCTAAACCCTAAACCCTAAACCCTAAACCCTAAACCCTAAACCCTAAACCCTAAACCCTAAACCCTAAACCCTAAACCCTAAACCCTAAACCCTAAACCCTAAACCCTAAACCCTAAACCCTAAACCCTAAACCCTAAACCCTAAACCCTAAACCCTAAACCCTAAACCCTAAACCCTAAACCCTAAACCCTAAACCCTAAACCCTAAACCCTAAACCCTAAACCCTAAACCCTAAACCCTAAACCCTAAACCCTAAACCCTAAACCCTAAACCCTAAACCCTAAACCCTAAACCCTAAACCCTAAACCCTAAACCCTAAACCCTAAACCCTAAACCCTAAACCCTAAACCCTAAACCCTAAACCCTAAACCCTAAACCCTAAACCCTAAACCCTAAACCCTAAACCCTAAACCCTAAACCCTAAACCCTAAACCCTAAACCCTAAACCCTAAACCCTAAACCCTAAACCCTAAACCCTAAACCCTAAACCCTAAACCCTAAACCCTAAACCCTAAACCCTAAACCCTAAACCCTAAACCCTAAACCCTAAACCCTAAACCCTAAACCCTAAACCCTAAACCCTAAACCCTAAACCCTAAACCCTAAACCCTAAACCCTAAACCCTAAACCCTAAACCCTAAACCCTAAACCCTAAACCCTAAACCCTAAACCCTAAACCCTAAACCCTAAACCCTAAACCCTAAACCCTAAACCCTAAACCCTAAACCCTAAACCCTAAACCCTAAACCCTAAACCCTAAACCCTAAACCCTAAACCCTAAACCCTAAACCCTAAACCCTAAACCCTAAACCCTAAACCCTAAACCCTAAACCCTAAACCCTAAACCCTAAACCCTAAACCCTAAACCCTAAACCCTAAACCCTAAACCCTAAACCCTAAACCCTAAACCCTAAACCCTAAACCCTAAACCCTAAACCCTAAACCCTAAACCCTAAACCCTAAACCCTAAACCCTAAACCCTAAACCCTAAACCCTAAACCCTAAACCCTAAACCCTAAACCCTAAACCCTAAACCCTAAACCCTAAACCCTAAACCCTAAACCCTAAACCCTAAACCCTAAACCCTAAACCCTAAACCCTAAACCCTAAACCCTAAACCCTAAACCCTAAACCCTAAACC
>NC_142654.1:7500-12500 GCF_055504915.1 Nelumbo nucifera
AACCCTAAACCCTAAACCCTAAACCCTAAACCCTAAACCCTAAACCCTAAACCCTAAACCCTAAACCCTAAACCCTAAACCCTAAACCCTAAACCCTAAACCCTAAACCCTAAACCCTAAACCCTAAACCCTAAACCCTAAACCCTAAACCCTAAACCCTAAACCCTAAACCCTAAACCCTAAACCCTAAACCCTAAACCCTAAACCCTAAACCCTAAACCCTAAACCCTAAACCCTAAACCCTAAACCCTAAACCCTAAACCCTAAACCCTAAACCCTAAACCCTAAACCCTAAACCCTAAACCCTAAACCCTAAACCCTAAACCCTAAACCCTAAACCCTAAACCCTAAACCCTAAACCCTAAACCCTAAACCCTAAACCCTAAACCCTAAACCCTAAACCCTAAACCCTAAACCCTAAACCCTAAACCCTAAACCCTAAACCCTAAACCCTAAACCCTAAACCCTAAACCCTAAACCCTAAACCCTAAACCCTAAACCCTAAACCCTAAACCCTAAACCCTAAACCCTAAACCCTAAACCCTAAACCCTAAACCCTAAACCCTAAACCCTAAACCCTAAACCCTAAACCCTAAACCCTAAACCCTAAACCCTAAACCCTAAACCCTAAACCCTAAACCCTAAACCCTAAACCCTAAACCCTAAACCCTAAACCCTAAACCCTAAACCCTAAACCCTAAACCCTAAACCCTAAACCCTAAACCCTAAACCCTAAACCCTAAACCCTAAACCCTAAACCCTAAACCCTAAACCCTAAACCCTAAACCCTAAACCCTAAACCCTAAACCCTAAACCCTAAACCCTAAACCCTAAACCCTAAACCCTAAACCCTAAACCCTAAACCCTAAACCCTAAACCCTAAACCCTAAACCCTAAACCCTAAACCCTAAACCCTAAACCCTAAACCCTAAACCCTAAACCCTAAACCCTAAACCCTAAACCCTAAACCCTAAACCCTAAACCCTAAACCCTAAACCCTAAACCCTAAACCCTAAACCCTAAACCCTAAACCCTAAACCCTAAACCCTAAACCCTAAACCCTAAACCCTAAACCCTAAACCCTAAACCCTAAACCCTAAACCCTAAACCCTAAACCCTAAACCCTAAACCCTAAACCCTAAACCCTAAACCCTAAACCCTAAACCCTAAACCCTAAACCCTAAACCCTAAACCCTAAACCCTAAACCCTAAACCCTAAACCCTAAACCCTAAACCCTAAACCCTAAACCCTAAACCCTAAACCCTAAACCCTAAACCCTAAACCCTAAACCCTAAACCCTAAACCCTAAACCCTAAACCCTAAACCCTAAACCCTAAACCCTAAACCCTAAACCCTAAACCCTAAACCCTAAACCCTAAACCCTAAACCCTAAACCCTAAACCCTAAACCCTAAACCCTAAACCCTAAACCCTAAACCCTAAACCCTAAACCCTAAACCCTAAACCCTAAACCCTAAACCCTAAACCCTAAACCCTAAACCCTAAACCCTAAACCCTAAACCCTAAACCCTAAACCCTAAACCCTAAACCCTAAACCCTAAACCCTAAACCCTAAACCCTAAACCCTAAACCCTAAACCCTAAACCCTAAACCCTAAACCCTAAACCCTAAACCCTAAACCCTAAACCCTAAACCCTAAACCCTAAACCCTAAACCCTAAACCCTAAACCCTAAACCCTAAACCCTAAACCCTAAACCCTAAACCCTAAACCCTAAACCCTAAACCCTAAACCCTAAACCCTAAACCCTAAACCCTAAACCCTAAACCCTAAACCCTAAACCCTAAACCCTAAACCCTAAACCCTAAACCCTAAACCCTAAACCCTAAACCCTAAACCCTAAACCCTAAACCCTAAACCCTAAACCCTAAACCCTAAACCCTAAACCCTAAACCCTAAACCCTAAACCCTAAACCCTAAACCCTAAACCCTAAACCCTAAACCCTAAACCCTAAACCCTAAACCCTAAACCCTAAACCCTAAACCCTAAACCCTAAACCCTAAACCCTAAACCCTAAACCCTAAACCCTAAACCCTAAACCCTAAACCCTAAACCCTAAACCCTAAACCCTAAACCCTAAACCCTAAACCCTAAACCCTAAACCCTAAACCCTAAACCCTAAACCCTAAACCCTAAACCCTAAACCCTAAACCCTAAACCCTAAACCCTAAACCCTAAACCCTAAACCCTAAACCCTAAACCCTAAACCCTAAACCCTAAACCCTAAACCCTAAACCCTAAACCCTAAACCCTAAACCCTAAACCCTAAACCCTAAACCCTAAACCCTAAACCCTAAACCCTAAACCCTAAACCCTAAACCCTAAACCCTAAACCCTAAACCCTAAACCCTAAACCCTAAACCCTAAACCCTAAACCCTAAACCCTAAACCCTAAACCCTAAACCCTAAACCCTAAACCCTAAACCCTAAACCCTAAACCCTAAACCCTAAACCCTAAACCCTAAACCCTAAACCCTAAACCCTAAACCCTAAACCCTAAACCCTAAACCCTAAACCCTAAACCCTAAACCCTAAACCCTAAACCCTAAACCCTAAACCCTAAACCCTAAACCCTAAACCCTAAACCCTAAACCCTAAACCCTAAACCCTAAACCCTAAACCCTAAACCCTAAACCCTAAACCCTAAACCCTAAACCCTAAACCCTAAACCCTAAACCCTAAACCCTAAACCCTAAACCCTAAACCCTAAACCCTAAACCCTAAACCCTAAACCCTAAACCCTAAACCCTAAACCCTAAACCCTAAACCCTAAACCCTAAACCCTAAACCCTAAACCCTAAACCCTAAACCCTAAACCCTAAACCCTAAACCCTAAACCCTAAACCCTAAACCCTAAACCCTAAACCCTAAACCCTAAACCCTAAACCCTAAACCCTAAACCCTAAACCCTAAACCCTAAACCCTAAACCCTAAACCCTAAACCCTAAACCCTAAACCCTAAACCCTAAACCCTAAACCCTAAACCCTAAACCCTAAACCCTAAACCCTAAACCCTAAACCCTAAACCCTAAACCCTAAACCCTAAACCCTAAACCCTAAACCCTAAACCCTAAACCCTAAACCCTAAACCCTAAACCCTAAACCCTAAACCCTAAACCCTAAACCCTAAACCCTAAACCCTAAACCCTAAACCCTAAACCCTAAACCCTAAACCCTAAACCCTAAACCCTAAACCCTAAACCCTAAACCCTAAACCCTAAACCCTAAACCCTAAACCCTAAACCCTAAACCCTAAACCCTAAACCCTAAACCCTAAACCCTAAACCCTAAACCCTAAACCCTAAACCCTAAACCCTAAACCCTAAACCCTAAACCCTAAACCCTAAACCCTAAACCCTAAACCCTAAACCCTAAACCCTAAACCCTAAACCCTAAACCCTAAACCCTAAACCCTAAACCCTAAACCCTAAACCCTAAACCCTAAACCCTAAACCCTAAACCCTAAACCCTAAACCCTAAACCCTAAACCCTAAACCCTAAACCCTAAACCCTAAACCCTAAACCCTAAACCCTAAACCCTAAACCCTAAACCCTAAACCCTAAACCCTAAACCCTAAACCCTAAACCCTAAACCCTAAACCCTAAACCCTAAACCCTAAACCCTAAACCCTAAACCCTAAACCCTAAACCCTAAACCCTAAACCCTAAACCCTAAACCCTAAACCCTAAACCCTAAACCCTAAACCCTAAACCCTAAACCCTAAACCCTAAACCCTAAACCCTAAACCCTAAACCCTAAACCCTAAACCCTAAACCCTAAACCCTAAACCCTAAACCCTAAACCCTAAACCCTAAACCCTAAACCCTAAACCCTAAACCCTAAACCCTAAACCCTAAACCCTAAACCCTAAACCCTAAACCCTAAACCCTAAACCCTAAACCCTAAACCCTAAACCCTAAACCCTAAACCCTAAACCCTAAACCCTAAACCCTAAACCCTAAACCCTAAACCCTAAACCCTAAACCCTAAACCCTAAACCCTAAACCCTAAACCCTAAACCCTAAACCCTAAACCCTAAACCCTAAACCCTAAACCCTAAACCCTAAACCCTAAACCCTAAACCCTAAACCCTAAACCCTAAACCCTAAACCCTAAACCCTAAACCCTAAACCCTAAACCCTAAACCCTAAACCCTAAACCCTAAACCCTAAACCCTAAACCCTAAACCCTAAACCCTAAACCCTAAACCCTAAACCCTAAACCCTAAACCCTAAACCCTAAACCCTAAACCCTAAACCCTAAACCCTAAACCCTAAACCCTAAACCCTAAACCCTAAACCCTAAACCCTAAACCCTAAACCCTAAACCCTAAACCCTAAACCCTAAACCCTAAACCCTAAACCCTAAACCCTAAACCCTAAACCCTAAACCCTAAACCCTAAACCCTAAACCCTAAACCCTAAACCCTAAACCCTAAACCCTAAACCCTAAACCCTAAACCCTAAACCCTAAACCCTAAACCCTAAACCCTAAACCCTAAACCCTAAACCCTAAACCCTAAACCCTAAACCCTAAACCCTAAACCCTAAACCCTAAACCCTAAACCCTAAACCCTAAACCCTAAACCCTAAACCCTAAACCCTAAACCCTAAACCCTAAACCCTAAACCCTAAACCCTAAACCCTAAACCCTAAACCCTAAACCCTAAACCCTAAACCCTAAACCCTAAACCCTAAACCCTAAACCCTAAACCCTAAACCCTAAACCCTAAACCCTAAACCCTAAACCCTAAACCCTAAACCCTAAACCCTAAACCCTAAACCCTAAACCCTAAACCCTAAACCCTAAACCCTAAACCCTAAACCCTAAACCCTAAACCCTAAACCCTAAACCCTAAACCCTAAACCCTAAACCCTAAACCCTAAACCCTAAACCCTAAACCCTAAACCCTAAACCCTAAACCCTAAACCCTAAACCCTAAACCCTAAACCCTAAACCCTAAACCCTAAACCCTAAA
>NC_142654.1:17500-55000 GCF_055504915.1 Nelumbo nucifera
TAAACCCTAAACCCTAAACCCTAAACCCTAAACCCTAAACCCTAAACCCTAAACCCTAAACCCTAAACCCTAAACCCTAAACCCTAAACCCTAAACCCTAAACCCTAAACCCTAAACCCTAAACCCTAAACCCTAAACCCTAAACCCTAAACCCTAAACCCTAAACCCTAAACCCTAAACCCTAAACCCTAAACCCTAAACCCTAAACCCTAAACCCTAAACCCTAAACCCTAAACCCTAAACCCTAAACCCTAAACCCTAAACCCTAAACCCTAAACCCTAAACCCTAAACCCTAAACCCTAAACCCTAAACCCTAAACCCTAAACCCTAAACCCTAAACCCTAAACCCTAAACCCTAAACCCTAAACCCTAAACCCTAAACCCTAAACCCTAAACCCTAAACCCTAAACCCTAAACCCTAAACCCTAAACCCTAAACCCTAAACCCTAAACCCTAAACCCTAAACCCTAAACCCTAAACCCTAAACCCTAAACCCTAAACCCTAAACCCTAAACCCTAAACCCTAAACCCTAAACCCTAAACCCTAAACCCTAAACCCTAAACCCTAAACCCTAAACCCTAAACCCTAAACCCTAAACCCTAAACCCTAAACCCTAAACCCTAAACCCTAAACCCTAAACCCTAAACCCTAAACCCTAAACCCTAAACCCTAAACCCTAAACCCTAAACCCTAAACCCTAAACCCTAAACCCTAAACCCTAAACCCTAAACCCTAAACCCTAAACCCTAAACCCTAAACCCTAAACCCTAAACCCTAAACCCTAAACCCTAAACCCTAAACCCTAAACCCTAAACCCTAAACCCTAAACCCTAAACCCTAAACCCTAAACCCTAAACCCTAAACCCTAAACCCTAAACCCTAAACCCTAAACCCTAAACCCTAAACCCTAAACCCTAAACCCTAAACCCTAAACCCTAAACCCTAAACCCTAAACCCTAAACCCTAAACCCTAAACCCTAAACCCTAAACCCTAAACCCTAAACCCTAAACCCTAAACCCTAAACCCTAAACCCTAAACCCTAAACCCTAAACCCTAAACCCTAAACCCTAAACCCTAAACCCTAAACCCTAAACCCTAAACCCTAAACCCTAAACCCTAAACCCTAAACCCTAAACCCTAAACCCTAAACCCTAAACCCTAAACCCTAAACCCTAAACCCTAAACCCTAAACCCTAAACCCTAAACCCTAAACCCTAAACCCTAAACCCTAAACCCTAAACCCTAAACCCTAAACCCTAAACCCTAAACCCTAA
The DNA here is from genome assembly GCF_055504915.1 of Nelumbo nucifera. Classification (NCBI taxonomy): domain Eukaryota; kingdom Viridiplantae; phylum Streptophyta; class Magnoliopsida; order Proteales; family Nelumbonaceae; genus Nelumbo; species Nelumbo nucifera. The sequence continues at coordinate 18,778 of NC_142654.1, forward strand.
ACCCTAAACCCTAAACCCTAAACCCTAAACCCTAAACCCTAAACCCTAAACCCTAAACCCTAAACCCTAAACCCTAAACCCTAAACCCTAAACCCTAAACCCTAAACCCTAAACCCTAAACCCTAAACCCTAAACCCTAAACCCTAAACCCTAAACCCTAAACCCTAAACCCTAAACCCTAAACCCTAAACCCTAAACCCTAAACCCTAAACCCTAAACCCTAAACCCTAAACCCTAAACCCTAAACCCTAAACCCTAAACCCTAAACCCTAAACCCTAAACCCTAAACCCTAAACCCTAAACCCTAAACCCTAAACCCTAAACCCTAAACCCTAAACCCTAAACCCTAAACCCTAAACCCTAAACCCTAAACCCTAAACCCTAAACCCTAAACCCTAAACCCTAAACCCTAAACCCTAAACCCTAAACCCTAAACCCTAAACCCTAAACCCTAAACCCTAAACCCTAAACCCTAAACCCTAAACCCTAAACCCTAAACCCTAAACCCTAAACCCTAAACCCTAAACCCTAAACCCTAAACCCTAAACCCTAAACCCTAAACCCTAAACCCTAAACCCTAAACCCTAAACCCTAAACCCTAAACCCTAAACCCTAAACCCTAAACCCTAAACCCTAAACCCTAAACCCTAAACCCTAAACCCTAAACCCTAAACCCTAAACCCTAAACCCTAAACCCTAAACCCTAAACCCTAAACCCTAAACCCTAAACCCTAAACCCTAAACCCTAAACCCTAAACCCTAAACCCTAAACCCTAAACCCTAAACCCTAAACCCTAAACCCTAAACCCTAAACCCTAAACCCTAAACCCTAAACCCTAAACCCTAAACCCTAAACCCTAAACCCTAAACCCTAAACCCTAAACCCTAAACCCTAAACCCTAAACCCTAAACCCTAAACCCTAAACCCTAAACCCTAAACCCTAAACCCTAAACCCTAAACCCTAAACCCTAAACCCTAAACCCTAAACCCTAAACCCTAAACCCTAAACCCTAAACCCTAAACCCTAAACCCTAAACCCTAAACCCTAAACCCTAAACCCTAAACCCTAAACCCTAAACCCTAAACCCTAAACCCTAAACCCTAAACCCTAAACCCTAAACCCTAAACCCTAAACCCTAAACCCTAAACCCTAAACCCTAAACCCTAAACCCTAAACCCTAAACCCTAAACCCTAAACCCTAAACCCTAAACCCTAAACCCTAAACCCTAAACCCTAAACCCTAAACCCTAAACCCTAAACCCTAAACCCTAAACCCTAAACCCTAAACCCTAAACCCTAAACCCTAAACCCTAAACCCTAAACCCTAAACCCTAAACCCTAAACCCTAAACCCTAAACCCTAAACCCTAAACCCTAAACCCTAAACCCTAAACCCTAAACCCTAAACCCTAAACCCTAAACCCTAAACCCTAAACCCTAAACCCTAAACCCTAAACCCTAAACCCTAAACCCTAAACCCTAAACCCTAAACCCTAAACCCTAAACCCTAAACCCTAAACCCTAAACCCTAAACCCTAAACCCTAAACCCTAAACCCTAAACCCTAAACCCTAAACCCTAAACCCTAAACCCTAAACCCTAAACCCTAAACCCTAAACCCTAAACCCTAAACCCTAAACCCTAAACCCTAAACCCTAAACCCTAAACCCTAAACCCTAAACCCTAAACCCTAAACCCTAAACCCTAAACCCTAAACCCTAAACCCTAAACCCTAAACCCTAAACCCTAAACCCTAAACCCTAAACCCTAAACCCTAAACCCTAAACCCTAAACCCTAAACCCTAAACCCTAAACCCTAAACCCTAAACCCTAAACCCTAAACCCTAAACCCTAAACCCTAAACCCTAAACCCTAAACCCTAAACCCTAAACCCTAAACCCTAAACCCTAAACCCTAAACCCTAAACCCTAAACCCTAAACCCTAAACCCTAAACCCTAAACCCTAAACCCTAAACCCTAAACCCTAAACCCTAAACCCTAAACCCTAAACCCTAAACCCTAAACCCTAAACCCTAAACCCTAAACCCTAAACCCTAAACCCTAAACCCTAAACCCTAAACCCTAAACCCTAAACCCTAAACCCTAAACCCTAAACCCTAAACCCTAAACCCTAAACCCTAAACCCTAAACCCTAAACCCTAAACCCTAAACCCTAAACCCTAAACCCTAAACCCTAAACCCTAAACCCTAAACCCTAAACCCTAAACCCTAAACCCTAAACCCTAAACCCTAAACCCTAAACCCTAAACCCTAAACCCTAAACCCTAAACCCTAAACCCTAAACCCTAAACCCTAAACCCTAAACCCTAAACCCTAAACCCTAAACCCTAAACCCTAAACCCTAAACCCTAAACCCTAAACCCTAAACCCTAAACCCTAAACCCTAAACCCTAAACCCTAAACCCTAAACCCTAAACCCTAAACCCTAAACCCTAAACCCTAAACCCTAAACCCTAAACCCTAAACCCTAAACCCTAAACCCTAAACCCTAAACCCTAAACCCTAAACCCTAAACCCTAAACCCTAAACCCTAAACCCTAAACCCTAAACCCTAAACCCTAAACCCTAAACCCTAAACCCTAAACCCTAAACCCTAAACCCTAAACCCTAAACCCTAAACCCTAAACCCTAAACCCTAAACCCTAAACCCTAAACCCTAAACCCTAAACCCTAAACCCTAAACCCTAAACCCTAAACCCTAAACCCTAAACCCTAAACCCTAAACCCTAAACCCTAAACCCTAAACCCTAAACCCTAAACCCTAAACCCTAAACCCTAAACCCTAAACCCTAAACCCTAAACCCTAAACCCTAAACCCTAAACCCTAAACCCTAAACCCTAAACCCTAAACCCTAAACCCTAAACCCTAAACCCTAAACCCTAAACCCTAAACCCTAAACCCTAAACCCTAAACCCTAAACCCTAAACCCTAAACCCTAAACCCTAAACCCTAAACCCTAAACCCTAAACCCTAAACCCTAAACCCTAAACCCTAAACCCTAAACCCTAAACCCTAAACCCTAAACCCTAAACCCTAAACCCTAAACCCTAAACCCTAAACCCTAAACCCTAAACCCTAAACCCTAAACCCTAAACCCTAAACCCTAAACCCTAAACCCTAAACCCTAAACCCTAAACCCTAAACCCTAAACCCTAAACCCTAAACCCTAAACCCTAAACCCTAAACCCTAAACCCTAAACCCTAAACCCTAAACCCTAAACCCTAAACCCTAAACCCTAAACCCTAAACCCTAAACCCTAAACCCTAAACCCTAAACCCTAAACCCTAAACCCTAAACCCTAAACCCTAAACCCTAAACCCTAAACCCTAAACCCTAAACCCTAAACCCTAAACCCTAAACCCTAAACCCTAAACCCTAAACCCTAAACCCTAAACCCTAAACCCTAAACCCTAAACCCTAAACCCTAAACCCTAAACCCTAAACCCTAAACCCTAAACCCTAAACCCTAAACCCTAAACCCTAAACCCTAAACCCTAAACCCTAAACCCTAAACCCTAAACCCTAAACCCTAAACCCTAAACCCTAAACCCTAAACCCTAAACCCTAAACCCTAAACCCTAAACCCTAAACCCTAAACCCTAAACCCTAAACCCTAAACCCTAAACCCTAAACCCTAAACCCTAAACCCTAAACCCTAAACCCTAAACCCTAAACCCTAAACCCTAAACCCTAAACCCTAAACCCTAAACCCTAAACCCTAAACCCTAAACCCTAAACCCTAAACCCTAAACCCTAAACCCTAAACCCTAAACCCTAAACCCTAAACCCTAAACCCTAAACCCTAAACCCTAAACCCTAAACCCTAAACCCTAAACCCTAAACCCTAAACCCTAAACCCTAAACCCTAAACCCTAAACCCTAAACCCTAAACCCTAAACCCTAAACCCTAAACCCTAAACCCTAAACCCTAAACCCTAAACCCTAAACCCTAAACCCTAAACCCTAAACCCTAAACCCTAAACCCTAAACCCTAAACCCTAAACCCTAAACCCTAAACCCTAAACCCTAAACCCTAAACCCTAAAAACCCTAAACCCTAAACCCTAAACCCTAAACCCTAAACCCTAAACCCTAAACCCTAAACCCTAAACCCTAAACCCTAAACCCTAAACCCTAAACCCTAAACCCTAAACCCTAAACCCTAAACCCTAAACCCTAAACCCTAAACCCTAAACCCTAAACCCTAAACCCTAAACCCTAAACCCTAAACCCTAAACCCTAAACCCTAAACCCTAAACCCTAAACCCTAAACCCTAAACCCTAAACCCTAAACCCTAAACCCTAAACCCTAAACCCTAAACCCTAAACCCTAAACCCTAAACCCTAAACCCTAAACCCTAAACCCTAAACCCTAAACCCTAAACCCTAAACCCTAAACCCTAAACCCTAAACCCTAAACCCTAAACCCTAAACCCTAAACCCTAAACCCTAAACCCTAAACCCTAAACCCTAAACCCTAAACCCTAAACCCTAAACCCTAAACCCTAAACCCTAAACCCTAAACCCTAAACCCTAAACCCTAAACCCTAAACCCTAAACCCTAAACCCTAAACCCTAAACCCTAAACCCTAAACCCTAAACCCTAAACCCTAAACCCTAAACCCTAAACCCTAAACCCTAAAACCCTAAACCCTAAACCCTAAACCCTAAACCCTAAACCCTAAACCCTAAACCCTAAACCCTAAACCCTAAACCCTAAACCCTAAACCCTAAACCCTAAACCCTAAAAACCCTAAACCCTAAACCCTAAACCCTAAACCCTAAAACCCTAAACCCTAAACCCTAAACCCCTAACCCCTAAACCCTAAAACCCTAAACCCTAAAACCCTAAACACTAAACCCTAAAACCCTAAACCCTAAACCCTAAATCCCTAAAACACTAAACCCTAAACCCAAAAACCCTAGACCCTAAAACCCTAAACCCTAAACCCTAAAACCTTAAAACACTAAACCCTAAAAACCCTAAACCCTAAATCCTAAACCCTAAACCCTAAACCCTAAACACCCTAACCCTAAACCCTAACCCTAAAACCCTAAAACCCTAAAACCCTAAAACCCTAAACCCTAAAACCCTAAAACCCTAAACCCTAAAATCCTAAACCCTAAACCCAAAACCATAAACCCTAAACCCTAAAACCCTAAACCCTAAACCTTAAAACCCTAAACCCCAAAACCCTAAACCCTAAACCCTAAAACCCTAAAACCCTAAAACCCTAAAACCCTAAACCCTAAACCCTAAACCCTAAAACCTAAACCCTAAACCCTAAACCCTAAAACCCTAAACCCTAAACCCTTAGCCTTAAAGCCCTAAACCCTTAACCCCAAAACACTAAACCCTAATCCCTGAACACTAAACCCTAAAACCCTAAACCCTAAAACCGAAATCCCTAAACCCTAGACCCTAAACCCTTAACCCTTAACCCTCAACCCTCAACCTAAAACCCTAAAACCCTAAACCCCAAACCATAAACCCTTATCCCTAAGCCCTAAACCCTAAACCCTAAATTCCTAAAACCCTAAACCCTAAACCCTAAACCCTAACCCTAAACGTTAAACCCTATGCCTTAAAACCCTAAACCCTTAAACCCAAAACACTAAACCCTAATCCCTGAACCCTAAACCCCTAAACCCTAAAACCCTAACTCAAAAACCCTAAACCCTAAAAACCCTAAACCCAAAAAACCCTAAACACCTAAACCCTTAACCCCTAACCCTAAACCCTAAACCCCAAACACTAAAACCCCAAACCCTAAAACCCCAAACCCTAAACCCGAAAACCTAAAACCCTAAAACCAAAAACCCTAAACCCCTAAACCCTATATCCAAAAACCCCAAACCCTAACCCATGATCCCTAAACCCTAAACCCCTAAACCCTATATCCTAAAACCCTAAACCCCTAAACCCTATATCCTAAAACCCTATATCCTAAAACCCTAAACCCCTAAACCCTAAACCCTATATCCTAAAACCCTAAACCCTAACCCATGAACCCAAAACCCTAAACCCCTAAACCCTATATCCTAAAACCCTAAACCCTCAACCTAAAACCGTAAAACCCTAAAACCCTAAGCCCCTAATCCCTAACCCTAAACCCTAAACCCTAAGCCTTAAAACCCTAAACCCTAAAGCCTAAACCCTAAATCCCTAAACCCTTAACCCTAAACCCTAAAACCCTAAACCCTAAACCCTAAAACCCTAACCCCTAAACCCTAAACCCTAAACCATAAACCCTTATCCCTAAACCCTAAACCCTAAATTCCTAAAACCCTAAACCCTAAACCCTAAACCCTAACCCTAAACGTTAAACCCTAAGCCTTAAAACCCTAAACCCTTAAACCCAAAACACTAAACCCTAATCCCTGAACCCTAAACCCTAAAACCCTAAATCCTAAAACCTAAACCTCTAAACCTTAGACCCTCAACCCTCAACCTAAATCCCTAAAACCCTAAACCCTAAAACTCTAAACCCTAAACCCTCAACCTAAAACCATAAAACCCTAAAACTCTAAACCCTAAACCCTCAACCTAAAACCATAAAACCCTAAACCCCTAAACCCCTAAACCCTATATCCTAAAACCCTAAACCCTAACCCATGAACCCTAATCCCTAGAATCCTAAACTCTCAACCCAAATCTCTGAACCCTATACCCTATACCTTAAAAACCCTAAACCCTTAAACTCTAAGCCTTAAAACCCTAAACCCTTAACCCCAAAACACTAAACCCTAAACCCTAAAACCTAAATTCCTAAACCCTAAAACCCTAAACCCTAAAACCGAAATCCCTAAACCCTAGACCCTAAACCCTTAACCCTTAACCCTCAACCCTCAACCTAAAACCCTAAACCCTAAAACTCTAAACCCTAAACCCTAAACCCTCAACCTAAATCCATAAACCCCTAAAGCCCTAAACCTCTAAACCCTATATCCTAAAACCCTAACCCATGAACCCTAACCCCTAAACCCTAAACCCTTCTCAATAAAAAGTCATTTTTACAAATTTCTCTAATTCCGTATGTTTTTTACATAGACAGGTTCGTTTTCCTAAAAATATCAGTTTTGACGAGTTTGCCCTGATTTCATAATGTTTTTACCTAGGAAGGTTCGTTTTCCCAAAAACCTGTCATTTTTACAAGTTTATCCTGATTCCTTAAGGTTTTTACCTTGGTGGGATTGTTTGCCAAATATAGCAGTTTTCACGATTTTACCCTGATTTTGTATGGTTTTTACCCAAGAGTGGTTGTTTTCCCAAAAAGAAGTCACTTTTACAAGTTTACCCTAATTCCGTAAGGTTTTTTCTTATGAGGAGTTGTTTTCAAAAAGTTGCAGTTTTCACGTGTTTAACCTAATTTTGTAAGGTTTTTATGCAGTTGTGGTTGTTTTTCCAAAAAGAAGTCATTTTTACAAGTTTACCCTAATTCCGTTAGGTTTTTTCCTTGGAGGGGTCGTTTTCCAAAAATAGCAGTTTTCATAATTTTATCCTAAAACTTAACCCTAAACCCAAAAAATCTTTAAACCCTCAACTCTAAAAACCTTTACCCCTAAATCCAGAACCCTAAAACCTTAAACCTAAACCCTAAACTATAAAACCCAAACCCTAAACCCTAAAAAACTTTTAATCATGAACCCTAAACCCTAAACCCCTAAATCCTAACCCCTAAGCCCTAAAACCCTAAACTCTAAACCTTAAAGCCCTATACCCTAAACCCTAAACCCAATACCCTTACCCCAAAACCTAAACCCTAAACCAAAAACCCTAAACACTAAATCCCTACCCTAAAACCCTAAACCATAATCATAAATCATCAACCCTAAATTGTATTCCTAAATCCTAAACCCTATTCCCTACAACCCTAAATCCTTAATCCTAAAACCCTAAACACTAACCCCTAAAACCCTAAACCCTTACATCCTAAGACCCTAAACCCTAAACCTTAATCCCTCAACCCTAAACCCAATCATACTATTTCAAGCCGATCGCCCCAACCATGCTCTTTTACTGTAATTTTTTGTTGCATGATTGTATCCCAGCCTCTTAACTGCACAAATCCCTTCTATCATCATGTCCATATTATTGACACATTAGTTCATATAGCGATGCCTCCTACTCTCTTGCTGTCGCATGGATTTTTTTATGAATTTATGCAACTCGCAAGGAGAGCTAACCTTGTAAACATAGCCAGAATGTTGAACTTAAACAACTACATTTTTTCCTTGGCACTTTGTTTGCACAAATTGCTTTCTTGTGCATTTTCATGAACAAAGTCAAACATTCACTAAAGCTTTAACTAAGCTTGCTACTTATTTCTACTTAGCTAAATCAACACTCACATCAGCACTTACCTAAGAAAGTCAAACACAAAAAGCACATAATGGAAATGTATTTCATTTTTTCTTTTCAATTGATCAATTACATAAATTACACTAGAAATCAAATGGGATACAAGAGAAAAAGAATGGCATTTGATACATGATTTAAAATGTGGAAATTTAGGACCTCTGAATTATTTAAGCCTCACAATATGGCACATTAATACCTTATTAATAGGTATGTTGTGCATGTGTTCTTGTGTGTGTTTGAGAGATGTAGAGAGAATGAGGGAGTATGTGTTGTACTAACAAAACATATTAGGAAATAACACCCACTGACCACCTCAAGTACTGGGTCATTGGCCACCCACTCGCCACCTCAAGCATGCCTATAATTCGAGCATTGTTGGTGTATGCACCTATAAGACCTAAGAATATGATGACTTCCTACACAACCAACAAACATTGAGTTCAAAAAATGTTAAAAGTCTGCATTCTAGACATTCTACAATAAGCATATACCATTGCAATCTGAATCTTTATCAAGGTTGAATCTCCTTTGTATGTCAAAAACATTGACTTGCCCAAGAATATCCAATCACAAACAGAAGAAGAAGAAATAATTCTAGAAATAAAATAAAAGAAGCTCATTATAGTGGCTCATTCTAGGTTCGAGCATATGTGAGGCCTAGGCCCATTATTGCTCCAATTTGAACCATTGAATCGTCTTTACCAACTTAATCTCTTAGAATTTCCAATGCTTGAAGATGTTCTAGATGAGTTTACAAAATTAAAAAAAAAGAAAAAAAAAAGCTAGAATAACTATGACAATAAAGAAATGTCAGCCTTTAAAAAAGTTTTAGCATATAAAAGGAATGTTGGCTTACATGATCATAGTCATCCTTGATACCACAATTAAAAATGAGAACTACTAATAATGCACTTGCAATGATATGATTGACAATGCTTTGGAGGTATTTATTAATTTGTGGGAGTCCAAAATCAACTTTCCATAACAGAATCATAGCCTACAATAACCAAACTTTGAACATTGACTATGAAGCATAGAAAAAGAAATACCAGACTTGTTGCGACACTGGTCTTCCCTTGTTCCTTATTCTTGAATTTGGTTTGTCATTGGGTCAGGTCTACTTTGTGGACCCAAACAAATTGAACCAATTATAATGGTTCTAGTTCCATTATTTTGTTTGAATTAATAATTGGGCGGGCTCCTGTTCTCACCTATCTTGAACCGACTCAAAACCGATTAGTCCACTAATTATATACAATATTTCCTTAATTTTCTTATAATTTTTATCATATTATATTTTTAAAATGGAAATTTTGATAGACAATATTAGTTAAAAGTGTTTAACTTTTATCTATAAATAATTTAGAATTTTTCTTTCAATTTAATTAAGGTTATATTATCAAATTTTAAATTTTAAGTTACTATTAAATAAAAATATATAGTTTTCAATATAATCAGTTCAGTTATTAACATAAGATATTATTTAAACTTAGGTTTCAAGTTGACTATGACAGTTTTGAGTCTATGATTTTGTCTCAATTAATAATTGGTTCGGGACTGATTCTACCTAGACTCGATTTATAATTAATTAAATAAATAATAATTAATTAATAATTAGCATTTATGTATTTCCTAATTAATTAAAATAATGAATTATTAAATAATTTAATGAATAATAAAATAAATATTACTAGATAATAAATAATTAAATTGCATATATAGGATTTTCAAATTGTAACATACATAGTTGGAGAAAACTTACGGTAATTTTTGGAAAACAAAAAGTGGATTCATCGCAAAAGAAATGATGGATTAGACGTTAAAGCTGAAAAGAAAAAATGGAACCGGATGCTCATATTGCCTCTGAAAATGTATACTTTTCAGCATTTGGTGTTAAGAGGCGTCGAATAGGCACCGAGTAAACTTTGTTAGCCTACTGGTCTAAACTTATAGTTGAAGATGCTATACACCAAGAATGATTTCAATAACAATTTGCATAATTGCAACTTATTAACTTCTAACCTTTTGTTAGGCTAAAAATTCTTTAAACACCTCGTTACAAATTTCAGCGAGTGTTACTATCTCAGTTCCCTCCAACCCAACTTTTGGAAGAAACAATGGGTGCAACTCGAGTTGGCCTGAGTTAGAATTTTATCATGCTTCGGGCTCAAGCTTTAGGCCGAGCCAATTGAAATTTTGACAAAAAACCCAATTCAAGCCTACCCAAGCACCCAGACGAAGGTATCCAGATTGTCATCCACCCCACTGAACCTACCCTAATTCTCCTACCTCAACATGAAGATTTTGTGTTCTTGCACTGTTTTGCATAGTTGCTATCCAGATTGTCATCCTCCCCACTCAACCTACCCTAATGTTTAGGGAAGATCAATGCCAAAACTTCATAATGATATTTGACTTAATCCTTCCAGCTAAGTGGTGATTATCAATCAGCTAACGATATTCTTTAGTGGTTACTTGTCGTTTGGTACTTCATTTGGCAGTAGACCTGTTGATGGGCAGGGTAGCTTGACTGGCAGGCCCGGTCTGATCCGTCTTAAATCGGGTTTGGACAAAATTTTAAGCCCGTGAGCTCGGGTTTCTTAAATAAGCTTGGGCCCGAATCCGGCCCAATAATATTAAGGGAAAATTCCTTATCAGTATCCTGTATTTTGGCTCGAGTGACAATTTGTTTCCCGAACTTTAAAATGTGACAATCCAGTACCCAAACTTTCAAAATTTGACAATCCAGTATCCGAACTTTCAAAATGTAGCAATCCAGTACCTGTCGTTAACCAGTCCGTTAATCAGCCATTAAGTGACATTTGAAAAGTCAAAAACGTCCTTAGAATGCCATCTAATTGTCTTTATCAACAATCCAAACATTGACAAAAAACTGAACAGTCCCAAATCGTAGCCTCTTCTATTCAAAAAAAGTTGGTGACTATTTAGAAGAATCTAGAATTTGGGACTATTTATTGTCAATGTTGACTTTTCAAATGTCACTTAATGGCTGATTAACAGACTGGTTAACGGTAGGTACTGGATTGTCACATTTGAAAGTTTGAGTACTGGTTTGTCACATTTTGAAAGTTTGGATACTAAATTGTCGCATTTTAAAGTCTAGGGACCAAATTGTCACTCGAGCCAAAGTACAAAGTACTAATCAGGAATTTTCCCTAATATTAAATATATAACATAAATATAATATATATGTTAATAATATATATTATATAATAATAAAATTAATAGCAACAAAAGTATTGCATATATTAAATGTACAAAATATTATATAATATATAATAAATTATTAATAATATATAATTAATATGTTATAAAATACCTATCAAAGTCAGGCTTTGGGCTTTATATAGGGTCGACCTCGAGCTCATGATCTAGGCCCAATGGTTGGGCCAGGCTCGAGCTCGGGCCTAGTAATTCTCTGTTTATATTGAGGAAAAGCCTGGCCCGAACTTGGCCAGGCCAGGCCCATGAACAGGTCTATTTGGCAGGCAAGCAATGAAAAATTTTTAGGAATTTGGATATAAGTGCTACTTGGATTCTGAACAGAGTGCACAAAGTTAATTCTTAGCACAAGGAGGGTCTATTTTCGTAACCTAATTTGATGTTGGATGATTTGTGTGGTTTGAACTCTCTGGATCCAAAAACTAATTTTTCAGTGTGGACTTTTGTTCTAATACAAGAGGTGCTCCTGGTTTCTGGAGCCTCTTGAATCAGAACTGGGAGCAATTTTTTAGGGTTTTTATTTTGTGTGGGTGTAGAATTCGAAATCTATCACGATTTTTCCAGACCCCAAGTTGTGATTTATGAAACTATAAAATCATTCCCTGTCATCTTAGATCATGTTTGGTTCAATTCTCATTCTTTCTCATTTTTACCAAGATGAAATTCTAAAATGGAAAAGAATGGGTAAATGTAGGCAGAATGAGAAAATATTGTTATGAACCAAATACTTTTTTTCCTAAAAATGAATTCTTTTCAGACTGACAAGTGTCCTATGTTACTCGTTTTCATTCTTCAAAAAAAAATTGTGCCAATATTCACAAACCGCTAACCTAGGTCTCCAATAGTCAATATTTACCAATTGGCATAGTGTTTTGTAAAAGTACTTTCGTAAAAGTGCTTTTATAAAAGTACATTCATAAAAATGATTTTATAAAAGTATTTTCCTAAAAGTGCTTTTGTACTTTCGCAAAAGTGCTTTCATAAAAGTACTTTTGTAAAAGTGCTTTCATAAAAGTACTTTCGTAAAAGTACTTTCACAAAAGTTCTTTTATAAAAGTGCTTTTGTAAAAGTACTTCCATAAGTGCTTTTATAAAAGTACTTCTATAAAAGTGGTCATAAAAGTACTTCCATAAAGTGTTTTCATAAAATTACTTTTGTAAAAGTGATTTTATAAAAGTGCTTTCATAAAAGTACTTTTGTAAAAGTGCTTTCCTAAAAGTACTTCCACAAAAGTGCTTTTGTAAAAGTACTTCCGTAAAAGTGCTTTTATAAAGTATTTTTGTAAGTGTTTTTATAAAAGTACTTTCATAAAAGTGTGTTCATAAAAGTACTTTCGTAAAAGTGCTTTAGTAATGTACTTTTATAAAAGTGCTTCCATAAAAGTGCTTTTGTAAAAATACTTCTATAGAAGTGCTTTTATAAAAGTACTTTTGTAAAAATGCTTTCATAAAAGTACTTCCATAAAAGTGCTTTTATAAAAGTACTTGTGTAAGTTATAAAAGTACTTTCGAAAGTGTTTTCATAAAAGCACTTTTGTAAAAGTGCTTTAGTAATGTACTTTTACAAAAGTGGTTTTGTAAAAGTGCTTTTATAAAAGTGCTTCCGTAGAAGTGCTTTTATAAAAGTGCTTTTATAAAAGTACTTTCGTAAATGTGTTTATAAAAGTACTTTTGTGAAAGTGCTTTCATAAAAGTACTTCCATAAAAGTGTTTTTATAAAAGTGCTTTTATAAAAGTACTCCCGTAAGTGCTTTTATAAAAGTACTTTTGTGAGTGTTTTTATAAAAGTACTTTTGTAAGTGTTTCATAAAAGTACTTTCGTAAAATTGCTTTAGTAATGTACTTTTATAAAAGTGCTTCCGCAAAAGTGCTTTCATAAAAGTACTTCCGTAAAAGTGCTTTTATAAAAATGCTTTTATAAAAGTATTTCCATAAAAGTGCTTTCATAAAAGTACTTCCATAAAAGTGCTTTCATAAAAGTACTTTCGTAAAAGTGCTTTTATAAAAGTACTTTCATAAAAGTACTTCCAACAAAGTGCTTTTGTAAAAGTGCTTTCATAAAAGTACTTTTGTAAAAGTGTTTTCGCAAAAGTAAACATCTATGGCAATAGTTTTATAGGTAGAGTTTCCTCATAGTGAAATGAGCAAGATGGGGCATGATTATTTTTCATGGTGCAAGATGGTCAATTTTTGTGCTATGGGACTGATTTTTCATTTTAAAAAGAATGTGGCCATGGGTAAGAATTTTGTAACCAAACACTCTAATGTTATTCATTTTTGCCCATTCTTGCCTAGAATGAGCAAGAATTAAGATAATGAGGCCCAGAACAATGAACCAAACATGACCTTAGTAGCCTTTTGGACAGGTTCTATCGTTTGTAAAACAAATGCAATATATACTGTTTGTGCTATGGGACTGATTTTTCATGGTGCAAGATGGTTAATTTTTGTGCTATGGGACTGATTTTTCATTCTAAAAAGAATGTGGCCATGGGTAAGAATTTTGTAACCAAACACTCTAATGTTATTCATTTTTGCCCATTCTTGCCTAGAATGAGCAAGAATTAAGATAATGAGGCCCAGAACAATGAACCAAACATGGCCTTAGTAGCCTTTTGGACAGGTTCTATCATTTGTAAAACAAATGCAATATATACTGTTTGTTTATAAATTAAGGGTTCACACCAAACCTGCTCATATTTTAGCACCGTTTGCTAGAATGTAGATACACATTTCTTTCTTGTGATGTCATTGTCAAACATTTACTAGGCATGTTCCAATGGTTCACACCTTACATTAAGTCATTAACCACCAAATAACCAGAGAGCATGTGTTTCTTTCGTGTATATACCTTATTTATAGCTATATATGAAACTTAAATGCAATGTTATTAATGCATTTTTAGGTACACGGGAAGAAACGCTTTGAAGAATACTATGAATTGATTGGTTATAAGTTTTTTCGAGTATCATAGTCAAACCCTTAGGCTCCGTTTGGTTTGTGGGATGGGGATGAAAAAAAGGGGATATTTCAAAAATATTCCTTTTTTCTTATTTGTTTTGAGGGAAATAGAGGGATGGGATGAGAAAAACGTGGGATACAGGATCCCAAAATCGTGTAATCGGGGTTGCACTAAAACAATGCAACCCCGATGGGAAAACTCGAGAGCGACAACGAACAAGTGGCGACAGCGGCAACGAACTAGCGACGGTCCCTTCCCCTTGGTCTCGTTACCATCGAACCAGACACTATTCATTGTCTTCCCAATTCGAACAGAGGAGGCGGCGGTGGCAAGAGAACCAGTGCGAGGGGTAGCGGCGATCTGCTACCATCGAACAGAGGAGGCGGCGGTCTGTTACCATCGAACCAGACCCTATTCTCTATCTCTTCCTCCATCTTCCTCTTCTCTCTTCTCCCTCACCTTCTTCTTCTTCCTCTTCTCTCTTTCTCTGATCGTCGCTGCAACTCTCGGCAACGACGATTTGCTTTCTCAGCATTCCTATCTCTCTCCCATTCCCTCATTTTCCCTCTCTCTCTCTCTCTCTCTCTCTCTCTCTCTCTTGGTGTGCTTTTTGTTTCATTGTTAGGCCACTGCAACTCCTCTCTTTGTTGAAGATAGCAGGGGAGTTACAGTCATGAAGCTCTCTTCTTCATCTTACATGAATCCAGCAAAGAATCAGGTCAAGAAAGTACTTTTCTTACTATTTTCCCATATATAAAACCAAACAATGAAAAGTTAAATTTTTACACCTTCCCATCCCATCCCATATTTTCCCATCCCACCCAAATCTTCCCACAAACCAAACGGAGCCTTAATTTAGCAATCGTATCAATCATCATGATTTGAACCTTGGCCAGGGATCTCTCATCACGGACCTAGCAATTCACTCCCTCGTACGATTATTCACATTTGTAAATTGAAATGAATTGCTTGTGTTGGGATCATTGCTCGGTAAAACTATACTATATTGGACTGAAAAGGAGTAGAAATCTAGAGCAACCAAAAATCAAGTACAATTCGTCCTCCTACGAACCCAGATAGCCAAGAGGCCCAAGAACAACATTGGGTAATTTTGAAATATGGTTTTTACATGATATAGATCTCAATAATACAGGATTTGTCATTAACATGATGCATTTGAGGCTCATAGAACCCCATTGAGTCCCAAAGAAATTAAAAAAATAATAATAAAAGAAAAAGAACAAGGCGAACCAAAGGCCTTAAAAACATGTATATTTCTGAACTCAAAACTCCAATGGGTTATCACTAATTCACTACAAAAGCTTCAGTCCACCAGTTACATTATCAACGGAAACGGCAGGTCCTGCAAAAATGCACAAGTTATTAAATACATTATGTCAGATTTTGAAACTGGTTAGTTTAGTTTCAGCTTACGAAGTTAATAAAATAAAATAAAAAAAGCAACATCCACAGAATAATAATGTTTTTCATTTTGATCGTTAATACACCTGAACTATGAAAACAATATAGACAAAAAATCGATGCCATTTTTTTTCATCAGTAACAAAATCAAAGGAATTTATACGGATCATATTAACACAATTGGGAGAACATAAAATGGGTTATATACCAAGTTACCAACTTTTGTTAGAAAAATGTTGGTTAATGAGAAAACATGACTATGTTGAGCTTATTGGCTTAAATGAAGACCAAATCCAATAGAATATAACAAAAAGAAGGCAACTTACCAAGAATAGCCATCACTGTCCGTGAATCTGACAGACAGAAGAGATGAAACAATTAATTGAACTACTAGGAAAACTGGTCAAAACATAAACACAACCAGGATTCATAAACTGGATAAAACTATTAAAATTTAGAGGCACTATACTAAACATTTGTTAGATACTTATGCTAGGTGTGGCCTGTACTTCCAAAACTAGGAGTGCAAGTTGGGTATCCAATTTGAAGAAATTACACTGCATTGGGGGGAGGGGGGTCATTCAAATTTTAACAAAATCCCAACCTGTGCCTGCCCAAGCTGGACCCCTATCCAAACTGGCTTTATTAGCTATTGCAGAGACCATTTTGGGCTCTCTACGGCAAGGGCACACCTGCACAAAGTGTCAGATATTGAATTTTCAACGATGACACAACACAGTATGCTTCTACTCTCTCTTTCCTCATATTTCCTGCGTAAAAGTCGGGTATCACTTGGCTCTCAAAACATTAGACATTTATTTCCTATTGGCCTCTAGTCTTCCAGCAATTGTTTGGAAGAATTGACATCTTGCATTTCCAAACAGCCCTTAATGTTAACAGTCAAACTGCCAATGCTACATCACACTTCAGAAAAAACTTGATCAATATATAACTCAGGAGAGAAGCCTGTACAAATCTCTTACTTGGTGCAATCTGAGTTCTCCCTGCATCAATTGTAATATGGGTTGGTAATTTGAGTGACTTAGCCCTTCCCTGTCACAATAAACAAACTATGAATTGGGAACAAGATATGGAAAGAATAAAATTGCATTAAAAAATTTTCTTCTTTGGTAAATAAAAGGTGCATGAAGTATACTTAAGCCATGCACTTTCACTTGCCACCACATATTACTTCTTAGTTCTTATTATGTCACGTGACCAAGGTGCCACCCACAAATGAACAATAACCTGAAGTATCTTGTTCATGACTGATCTACCCCCAATTGACATTAATATACACTTCAATGCAAAGATGTCCATGGTTAGTGAAAGCAACACTGAATTTGGAAGAAATTAACAGAAAAATATAAAAGAACAAGAGAGAGTACAAAACAATGCAATGGAGAGAAAGAGAGAGAGAGAGACCGCCGATCAGAGGAGAAAGAACAATCTCCCAGTTGACCAGATCTCTATTTATATTATCATATCCAGCTCTATTTAAAATAAAATATTAGACATTTAGGCCCCTTAAACTATAATAGCAAAAAGACAATACCCATGTCCCAAGTAAACAAATGACTATAAATAAAATCATAAAGAAACAAGAGGCAATTAGGTCATTCCTAATATTCTCCCTCAAGCTGGAGTTTATATATCATATAATCCCAGTTTGCTTATGATGAAATCTATCCTCAACCTCCATGGTGTTTCAATTAATAAATTAGTAACTTGATCCTCTGACTAGATAAAGGGGGTATCCACATCACCACCTTGAACCTTCTCATGACAACATGACAATCAACCTCAATGACTAACAGGGGTGCAAGTTGGGTACACCATTTGAAGATTTTACACTGCATCGGACCCAGGTTTTCAAACCGGTCCATTCAAATTTTGACAAAATCCCAACCTGAGCATGCTTAAGTTGCACCCCTAATGACTAAACGTGTTATGTCCACATCAACAAAGGTGCAATATGCTGAGGTAGATCATCTATCATCCACTGATCCAACCCAATCAACATAAGTGTAGGCTTCAATCTTGAGATGTTCATGGTTTGCAAATAGTAATCCCTTACCTGGGCAACCCTTCAGGTAACATAGAATCCTATCAACTGTCTACATATAAGTGGTTCTACACATGCATAAACTGGCTCACAACACTAACGGCATAGGAAATGCAAGTCTTGTCAACCACAAATAGAGAAGTTGGCCCACCAATCTATGATACCAATTCTTGTCAGGAAGCACCCCACCATCATAGCACGTAACTTATGGTTAGGATCATTAGGGGTTTTGTTAGGACTCCTGGAGCAGAACAGCCAAAGTTGGTTAGCCAGATTTACAAGAGAAGGCCATGTCAGCTTCCTAGAATAACAACCCAGCCACTTGCAACAGCTGAGGACAACTTGCTTGCAACTAGCACAACAGCTGTTAACAGAAGGAAAGATTAAAGGTTGTAACTAACTTAAGTCGTAAACAGTATAAATAGCAAGATATGAGCAACAAAGAGCCCCGTGTTAGGTAGGTTCCTACCATTTTGCTATCAAAGTTACCATGCCTAATACCAGGGCAATGCCGGTGAACACTCAGATAGATCAAATGGAGGTGGAAATCCATCGGATATTGGCAAACATCAAGGAAATGAAAGAGGCTTCACCGCACTACTCAATAGGTTAGATCGGATGTCAAGAAATAACAAGGCCAAGAGGAGCAGAGCAATGAGAATAGCCACCGAAGTGGATCTGGGGCAGTTTGAGCGAGAAGAAAGGGTTTTCCCATTCTCTAGTGGCAACCCTACACTTTGGATCCTTCAAGCGGAATGCTATTTTGATTACAATGAGATTTCAGGACAAGATAGAGTTGCCCTGGCTTCTATGCATTTGGAAGGGGAAGCAATCTTGTGGTACCAATGGTATTGAGGGACACCCTTGGCAATCTTGGGTGGATTTCACGAATGTCTTGTGCATTTGATTTGGATCGCTGGGCTTTGAGGACTACGATGAAAGCTTGGCGAAATTACGACAAATGGGGTCTGTTAAAGACTATCTAGTCAAATTTGAGAAACTGGCTGTGCGAGTCGAAGGCTAGCCATAAAAGGCAATGGCGGAAAGCTTCGCCAGCAGCTTGAGCGAAGAACTGTGGTTGGAAGTAAGGGCGATGCCACCTACTTCTGTCCTAGACGCAACAATCTTGGCAAGATTATATGAAGACAAGATGGTGTGAGCTAGAAGAATAAACCATCCATGGGGACCAGTGATCAGACTGACAATGCCAAATGAGGAAATATTAGGAAAACCCGACAAGTCCGGCCCAAGCCCAATCATCCCCTTCAAACAATTATCGTGGGCCGAAATGCAAGCCCTAGAGTCAAGGGTCTCTTCTACAACTGTGAAGAAAATTTTGGTCCTGGCCACCGTTGCAAGGTCACAACAAGTGGTTCTTCTCCAAACAAAAACCGAGGATTCCGGAAACTAGTTGCAGTGAATCAAATCTAGGCCAAGGATGGGAACTATGCCCAATGGAAACACCAGAAATATCATTAGAAGCTCACACCGAGCTTGCATCTCCACAGACAATGAGAGTAGCTGGATTAATCAGAGGGCACCACACGCCAATCCTCATAGACAAAGGTAGTTCCCTTATTTTCATAATTCAAGTCCTAATGGATAAGTTATTTCTTGTTTAGCCAACAACAACCTTTATGGCGCATGTAGCCAATGGTAATAACCTATCTTGTCACAGTATATGCACAAGCTTGTCACTTAAAGTTCATGGGCACCAATTTTCAGTGAACTTATACCCTATTAATCTCAATGGAGCAAAAATTGTATTAGGTATCCAAATGGTTGAGGCACTTAGGCCCAGTGGTCTATGATTAGGCTCACCTCACAATCGACTTTAGGGGACCCAGATCTTTCACTTCAAATTGAGAGAGGCAAGGAATTCCTTCAACATTTGTATTTTTGTGCTCCAGTTTCCTGTAATGATGATATCATCCGCATACACTATCAACACAGCCACTTGTTCCTAACATCTCTTCAAAAAGAGAGTGTGATCAGACCAACATTGTTTGAACCCTACTTGCTGAACCGCCATATGAAATTTATTGAACCATGCTCTAGGAGATTGTTTTAAACCATAGAGGGACGGACTTTCTTAGCTTGCACACCTTATTTTCACTTCCTTTGGCACAAAAACCTGGGGATTGAACCATGTACACCTCCTCCTCCAGATAAAAAAGCATTCTTTATATCCAATTAATGCAATTCCTAGTCAAGGTTTGCAGCCAATGATAAAAGAACTCGAATTGAGTTCATCTTAGCTACTGGAGCAAGCGCCTCATCATATTCAACAACATAGACTTGAGTGTATCCTTTAGCTACCAGCCTTGCTTTGTACCTATCAACTGTCTCGTCTGCCTTGTGTTTTACTATAAACACCCACTTACACCCCACTAGGTCTTTCCCTTTTGGAAGATCCACCAACTCCCTTGTTTGATTCTTATAGAGGGCATTAATCTCCTCCGCCATAGCATCTGTCAAAGGAAGTTGGCAGTCCTGAGCATGTCGTGTGGCGCAAGGAGAATGCCACAGTCATGTCTTGGTTGCTGGCCTCCATGACTCCTCGGGTGGCTAGAACTGTTCATCATTTCCCCACAACCGCTAAGATCTAGGAGAAAGTATCCAAGACCTACGGCCAGAAAAAGAACAATGCTAGAATCTACAGATTGAACCAAGATATTGCAGCTCTAAGGCAAGGAGACATGTCTGTGGCAACATATTTTGCAACCCTAGAAGGCCTTTGGGAAGAGCTTGATCATCACTTGATATTGGATTGAGAAAATGCCAGGGACAATGAGAGACATGACAAGCAAATTGAAGAGAGCAGAGCCTTCAAGTTTCTGGCTGGCCTAGACCCAGTATATGAGGGTATAAGGTCACAAATTCTAGGGAGAGATGAATTACCGGAGCTTCACCATGTCTATTACCTAGTGAGGAATGAAGAAGTCAGGAGAAGGGAGATGCAAGTTGACTCCCAGACACAGTCAACTGAACTATTTGGAGAACATTCAGCCCTAGTCTCCACTAAGGGAAATAGATATCCAGACAAGAAGTCCCTCAAGTGTACCCATTGTGGTGGTGAGAAACACACAAAGGAGAAATGTTGGGTCTTGTATCCTCATCTGAAGCCAACTGCTTTGAGAAAGGACAAAAGACAACATAAGGGTGACACAGCAAGTGGGAATCTTGCCACCAACAACAGTAGTGACAACTCACAAAGTACTCTGACAGTGTCCTCTTCCTCCATAGGGCAGGCTGCCGACTCCTCTGGACCAAGTACTTTGGGCTTCACGGCTAGTGAGGTAGAGATTCTCAGCCGGGCATTAGCCCGTCTGAAGAACAATTCTTTAGCTTCCACCTCTCTTGCCAGATCAGGTACAGTCTCTGCCTTTAGTGCAACTAGTTCCATTGATTCCACCTCTTGGGTGATTGATTCCGGAGCAACTGACCATATGACACATATGTCCTTATTCTCTTCATATCATTTGCCCTAAACCCTAAACCCTAAACCCTAAACCCTAAACCCTAAACCCTAAACCCTAAACCCTAAACCCTAAACCCTAAACCCTAAACCCTAAACCCTAAACCCTAAACCCTAAACCCTAAACCCTAAACCCTAAACCCTAAACCCTAAACCCTAAACCCTAAACCCTAAACCCTAAACCCTAAACCCTAAACCCTAAACCCTAAACCCTAAACCCTAAACCCTAAACCCTAAACCCTAAACCCTAAACCCTAAACCCTAAACCCTAAACCCTAAACCCTAAACCCTAAACCCTAAACCCTAAACCCTAAACCCTAAACCCTAAACCCTAAACCCTAAACCCTAAACCCTAAACCCTAAACCCTAAACCCTAAACCCTAAACCCTAAACCCTAAACCCTAAACCCTAAACCCTAAACCCTAAACCCTAAACCCTAAACCCTAAACCCTAAACCCTAAACCCTAAACCCTAAACCCTAAACCCTAAACCCTAAACCCTAAACCCTAAACCCTAAACCCTAAACCCTAAACCCTAAACCCTAAACCCTAAACCCTAAACCCTAAACCCTAAACCCTAAACCCTAAACCCTAAACCCTAAACCCTAAACCCTAAACCCTAAACCCTAAACCCTAAACCCTAAACCCTAAACCCTAAACCCTAAACCCTAAACCCTAAACCCTAAACCCTAAACCCTAAACCCTAAACCCTAAACCCTAAACCCTAAACCCTAAACCCTAAACCCTAAACCCTAAACCCTAAACCCTAAACCCTAAACCCTAAACCCTAAACCCTAAACCCTAAACCCTAAACCCTAAACCCTAAACCCTAAACCCTAAACCCTAAACCCTAAACCCTAAACCCTAAACCCTAAACCCTAAACCCTAAACCCTAAACCCTAAACCCTAAACCCTAAACCCTAAACCCTAAACCCTAAACCCTAAACCCTAAACCCTAAACCCTAAACCCTAAACCCTAAACCCTAAACCCTAAACCCTAAACCCTAAACCCTAAACCCTAAACCCTAAACCCTAAACCCTAAACCCTAAACCCTAAACCCTAAACCCTAAACCCTAAACCCTAAACCCTAAACCCTAAACCCTAAACCCTAAACCCTAAACCCTAAACCCTAAACCCTAAACCCTAAACCCTAAACCCTAAACCCTAAACCCTAAACCCTAAACCCTAAACCCTAAACCCTAAACCCTAAACCCTAAACCCTAAACCCTACCCTAAACCCTAAACCCTAAACCCTAAACCCTAAACCCTAAACCCTAAACCCTAAACCCTAAACCCTAAACCCTAAACCCTAAACCCTAAACCCTAAACCCTAAACCCTAAACCCTAAACCCTAAACCCTAAACCCTAAACCCTAAACCCTAAACCCTAAACCCTAAACCCTAAACCCTAAACCCTAAACCCTAAACCCTAAACCCTAAACCCTAAACCCTAAACCCTAAACCCTAAACCCTAAACCCTAAACCCTAAACCCTAAACCCTAAACCCTAAACCCTAAACCCTAAACCCTAAACCCTAAACCCTAAACCCTAAACCCTAAACCCTAAACCCTAAACCCTAAACCCTAAACCCTAAACCCTAAACCCTAAACCCTAAACCCTAAACCCTAAACCCTAAACCCTAAACCCTAAACCCTAAACCCTAAACCCTAAACCCTAAACCCTAAACCCTAAACCCTAAACCCTAAACCCTAAACCCTAAACCCTAAACCCTAAACCCTAAACCCTAAACCCTAAACCCTAAACCCTAAACCCTAAACCCTAAACCCTAAACCCTAAACCCTAAACCCTAAACCCTAAACCCTAAACCCTAAACCCTAAACCCTAAACCCTAAACCCTAAACCCTAAACCCTAAACCCTAAACCCTAAACCCTAAACCCTAAACCCTAAACCCTAAACCCTAAACCCTAAACCCTAAACCCTAAACCCTAAACCCTAAACCCTAAACCCTAAACCCTAAACCCTAAACCCTAAACCCTAAACCCTAAACCCTAAACCCTAAACCCTAAACCCTAAACCCTAAACCCTAAACCCTAAACCCTAAACCCTAAACCCTAAACCCTAAACCCTAAACCCTAAACCCTAAACCCTAAACCCTAAACCCTAAACCCTAAACCCTAAACCCTAAACCCTAAACCCTAAACCCTAAACCCTAAACCCTAAACCCTAAACCCTAAACCCTAAACCCTAAACCCTAAACCCTAAACCCTAAACCCTAAACCCTAAACCCTAAACCCTAAACCCTAAACCCTAAACCCTAAACCCTAAACCCTAAACCCTAAACCCTAAACCCTAAACCCTAAACCCTAAACCCTAAACCCTAAACCCTAAACCCTAAACCCTAAACCCTAAACCCTAAACCCTAAACCCTAAACCCTAAACCCTAAACCCTAAACCCTAAACCCTAAACCCTAAACCCTAAACCCTAAACCCTAAACCCTAAACCCTAAACCCTAAACCCTAAACCCTAAACCCTAAACCCTAAACCCTAAACCCTAAACCCTAAACCCCTAAACCCTAAACCCTAAACCCTAAACCCTAAACCCTAAACCCTAAACCCTAAACCCTAAACCCTAAACCCTAAACCCTAAACCCTAAACCCTAAACCCTAAACCCTAAACCCTAAACCCTAAACCCTAAACCCTAAACCCTAAACCCTAAACCCTAAACCCTAAACCCTAAACCCTAAACCCTAAACCCTAAACCCTAAACCCTAAACCCTAAACCCTAAACCCTAAACCCTAAACCCTAAACCCTAAACCCTAAACCCTAAACCCTAAACCCTAAACCCTAAACCCTAAACCCTAAACCCTAAACCCTAAACCCTAAACCCTAAACCCTAAACCCTAAACCCTAAACCCTAAACCCTAAACCCTAAACCCTAAACCCTAAACCCTAAACCCTAAACCCTAAACCCTAAACCCTAAACCCTAAACCCTAAACCCTAAACCCTAAACCCTAAACCCTAAACCCTAAACCCTAAACCCTAAACCCTAAACCCTAAACCCTAAACCCTAAACCCTAAACCCTAAACCCTAAACCCTAAACCCTAAACCCTAAACCCTAAACCCTAAACCCTAAACCCTAAACCCTAAACCCTAAACCCTAAACCCTAAACCCTAAACCCTAAACCCTAAACCCTAAACCCTAAACCCTAAACCCTAAACCCTAAACCCTAAACCCTAAACCCTAAACCCTAAACCCTAAACCCTAAACCCTAAACCCTAAACCCTAAACCCTAAACCCTAAACCCTAAACCCTAAACCCTAAACCCTAAACCCTAAACCCTAAACCCTAAACCCTAAACCCTAAACCCTAAACCCTAAACCCTAAACCCTAAACCCTAAACCCTAAACCCTAAACCCTAAACCCTAAACCCTAAACCCTAAACCCTAAACCCTAAACCCTAAACCCTAAACCCTAAACCCTAAACCCTAAACCCTAAACCCTAAACCCTAAACCCTAAACCCTAAACCCTAAACCCTAAACCCTAAACCCTAAACCCTAAACCCTAAACCCTAAACCCTAAACCCTAAACCCTAAACCCTAAACCCTAAACCCTAAACCCTAAACCCTAAACCCTAAACCCTAAAAACCCTAAACCCTAAACCCTAAACCCTAAACCCTAAACCCTAAACCCTAAACCCTAAACCCTAAACCCTAAACCCTAAACCCTAAACCCTAAACCCTAAACCCTAAACCCTAAACCCTAAACCCTAAACCCTAAACCCTAAACCCTAAACCCTAAACCCTAAACCCTAAACCCTAAACCCTAAACCCTAAACCCTAAACCCTAAACCCTAAACCCTAAACCCTAAACCCTAAACCCTAAACCCTAAACCCTAAACCCTAAACCCTAAACCCTAAACCCTAAACCCTAAACCCTAAACCCTAAACCCTAAACCCTAAACCCTAAACCCTAAACCCTAAACCCTAAACCCTAAACCCTAAACCCTAAACCCTAAACCCTAAACCCTAAACCCTAAACCCTAAACCCTAAACCCTAAACCCTAAACCCTAAACCCTAAACCCTAAACCCTAAACCCTAAACCCTAAACCCTAAACCCTAAACCCTAAACCCTAAACCCTAAACCCTAAACCCTAAACCCTAAACCCTAAACCCTAAACCCTAAACCCTAAACCCTAAACCCTAAACCCTAAACCCTAAACCCTAAACCCTAAACCCTAAACCCTAAACCCTAAACCCTAAACCCTAAACCCTAAACCCTAAACCCTAAACCCTAAACCCTAAACCCTAAACCCTAAACCCTAAACCCTAAACCCTAAACCCTAAACCCTAAACCCTAAACCCTAAACCCTAAACCCTAAACCCTAAACCCTAAACCCTAAACCCTAAACCCTAAACCCTAAACCCTAAACCCTAAACCCTAAACCCTAAACCCTAAACCCTAAACCCTAAACCCTAAACCCTAAACCCTAAACCCTAAACCCTAAACCCTAAACCCTAAACCCTAAACCCTAAACCCTAAACCCTAAACCCTAAACCCTAAACCCTAAACCCTAAACCCTAAACCCTAAACCCTAAACCCTAAACCCTAAACCCTAAACCCTAAACCCTAAACCCTAAACCCTAAACCCTAAACCCTAAACCCTAAACCCTAAACCCTAAACCCTAAACCCTAAACCCTAAACCCTAAACCCTAAACCCTAAACCCTAAACCCTAAACCCTAAACCCTAAACCCTAAACCCTAAACCCTAAACCCTAAACCCTAAACCCTAAACCCTAAACCCTAAACCCTAAACCCTAAACCCTAAACCCTAAACCCTAAACCCTAAACCCTAAACCCTAAACCCTAAACCCTAAACCCTAAACCCTAAACCCTAAACCCTAAACCCTAAACCCTAAACCCTAAACCCTAAACCCTAAACCCTAAACCCTAAACCCTAAACCCTAAACCCTAAACCCTAAACCCTAAACCCTAAACCCTAAACCCTAAACCCTAAACCCTAAACCCTAAACCCTAAACCCTAAACCCTAAACCCTAAACCCTAAACCCTAAACCCTAAACCCTAAACCCTAAACCCTAAACCCTAAACCCTAAACCCTAAACCCTAAACCCTAAACCCTAAACCCTAAACCCTAAACCCTAAACCCTAAACCCTAAACCCTAAACCCTAAACCCTAAACCCTAAACCCTAAACCCTAAACCCTAAACCCTAAACCCTAAACCCTAAACCCTAAACCCTAAACCCTAAACCCTAAACCCTAAACCCTAAACCCTAAACCCTAAACCCTAAACCCTAAACCCTAAACCCTAAACCCTAAACCCTAAACCCTAAACCCTAAACCCTAAACCCTAAACCCTAAACCCTAAACCCTAAACCCTAAACCCTAAACCCTAAACCCTAAACCCTAAACCCTAAACCCTAAACCCTAAACCCTAAACCCTAAACCCTAAACCCTAAACCCTAAACCCTAAACCCTAAACCCTAAACCCTAAACCCTAAACCCTAAACCCTAAACCCTAAACCCTAAACCCTAAACCCTAAACCCTAAACCCTAAACCCTAAACCCTAAACCCTAAACCCTAAACCCTAAACCCTAAACCCTAAACCCTAAACCCTAAACCCTAAACCCTAAACCCTAAACCCTAAACCCTAAACCCTAAACCCTAAACCCTAAACCCTAAACCCTAAACCCTAAACCCTAAACCCTAAACCCTAAACCCTAAACCCTAAACCCTAAACCCTAAACCCTAAACCCTAAACCCTAAACCCTAAACCCTAAACCCTAAACCCTAAACCCTAAACCCTAAACCCTAAACCCTAAACCCTAAACCCTAAACCCTAAACCCTAAACCCTAAACCCTAAACCCTAAACCCTAAACCCTAAACCCTAAACCCTAAACCCTAAACCCTAAACCCTAAACCCTAAACCCTAAACCCTAAACCCTAAACCCTAAACCCTAAACCCTAAACCCTAAACCCTAAACCCTAAACCCTAAACCCTAAACCCTAAACCCTAAACCCTAAACCCTAAACCCTAAACCCTAAACCCTAAACCCTAAACCCTAAACCCTAAACCCTAAACCCTAAACCCTAAACCCTAAACCCTAAACCCTAAACCCTAAACCCTAAACCCTAAACCCTAAACCCTAAACCCTAAACCCTAAACCCTAAACCCTAAACCCTAAACCCTAAACCCTAAACCCTAAACCCTAAACCCTAAACCCTAAACCCTAAACCCTAAACCCTAAACCCTAAACCCTAAACCCTAAACCCTAAACCCTAAACCCTAAACCCTAAACCCTAAACCCTAAACCCTAAACCCTAAACCCTAAACCCTAAACCCTAAACCCTAAACCCTAAACCCTAAACCCTAAACCCTAAACCCTAAACCCTAAACCCTAAACCCTAAACCCTAAACCCTAAACCCTAAACCCTAAACCCTAAACCCTAAACCCTAAACCCTAAACCCTAAACCCTAAACCCTAAACCCTAAACCCTAAACCCTAAACCCTAAACCCTAAACCCTAAACCCTAAACCCTAAACCCTAAACCCTAAACCCTAAACCCTAAACCCTAAACCCTAAACCCTAAACCCTAAACCCTAAACCCTAAACCCTAAACCCTAAACCCTAAACCCTAAACCCTAAACCCTAAACCCTAAACCCTAAACCCTAAACCCTAAACCCTAAACCCTAAACCCTAAACCCTAAACCCTAAACCCTAAACCCTAAACCCTAAACCCTAAACCCTAAACCCTAAACCCTAAACCCTAAACCCTAAACCCTAAACCCTAAACCCTAAACCCTAAACCCTAAACCCTAAACCCTAAACCCTAAACCCTAAACCCTAAACCCTAAACCCTAAACCCTAAACCCTAAACCCTAAACCCTAAACCCTAAACCCTAAACCCTAAACCCTAAACCCTAAACCCTAAACCCTAAACCCTAAACCCTAAACCCTAAACCCTAAACCCTAAACCCTAAACCCTAAACCCTAAACCCTAAACCCTAAACCCTAAACCCTAAACCCTAAACCCTAAACCCTAAACCCTAAACCCTAAACCCTAAACCCTAAACCCTAAACCCTAAACCCTAAACCCTAAACCCTAAACCCTAAACCCTAAACCCTAAACCCTAAACCCTAAACCCTAAACCCTAAACCCTAAACCCTAAACCCTAAACCCTAAACCCTAAACCCTAAACCCTAAACCCTAAACCCTAAACCCTAAACCCTAAACCCTAAACCCTAAACCCTAAACCCTAAACCCTAAACCCTAAACCCTAAACCCTAAACCCTAAACCCTAAACCCTAAACCCTAAACCCTAAACCCTAAACCCTAAACCCTAAACCCTAAACCCTAAACCCTAAACCCTAAACCCTAAACCCTAAACCCTAAACCCTAAACCCTAAACCCTAAACCCTAAACCCTAAACCCTAAACCCTAAACCCTAAACCCTAAACCCTAAACCCTAAACCCTAAACCCTAAACCCTAAACCCTAAACCCTAAACCCTAAACCCTAAACCCTAAACCCTAAACCCTAAACCCTAAACCCTAAACCCTAAACCCTAAACCCTAAACCCTAAACCCTAAACCCTAAACCCTAAACCCTAAACCCTAAACCCTAAACCCTAAACCCTAAACCCTAAACCCTAAACCCTAAACCCTAAACCCTAAACCCTAAACCCTAAACCCTAAACCCTAAACCCTAAACCCTAAACCCTAAACCCTAAACCCTAAACCCTAAACCCTAAACCCTAAACCCTAAACCCTAAACCCTAAACCCTAAACCCTAAACCCTAAACCCTAAACCCTAAACCCTAAACCCTAAACCCTAAACCCTAAACCCTAAACCCTAAACCCTAAACCCTAAACCCTAAACCCTAAACCCTAAACCCTAAACCCTAAACCCTAAACCCTAAACCCTAAACCCTAAACCCTAAACCCTAAACCCTAAACCCTAAACCCTAAACCCTAAACCCTAAACCCTAAACCCTAAACCCTAAACCCTAAACCCTAAACCCTAAACCCTAAACCCTAAACCCTAAACCCTAAACCCTAAACCCTAAACCCTAAACCCTAAACCCTAAACCCTAAACCCTAAACCCTAAACCCTAAACCCTAAACCCTAAACCCTAAACCCTAAACCCTAAACCCTAAACCCTAAACCCTAAACCCTAAACCCTAAACCCTAAACCCTAAACCCTAAACCCTAAACCCTAAACCCTAAACCCTAAACCCTAAACCCTAAACCCTAAACCCTAAACCCTAAACCCTAAACCCTAAACCCTAAACCCTAAACCCTAAACCCTAAACCCTAAACCCTAAACCCTAAACCCTAAACCCTAAACCCTAAACCCTAAACCCTAAACCCTAAACCCTAAACCCTAAACCCTAAACCCTAAACCCTAAACCCTAAACCCTAAACCCTAAACCCTAAACCCTAAACCCTAAACCCTAAACCCTAAACCCTAAACCCTAAACCCTAAACCCTAAACCCTAAACCCTAAACCCTAAACCCTAAACCCTAAACCCTAAACCCTAAACCCTAAACCCTAAACCCTAAACCCTAAACCCTAAACCCTAAACCCTAAACCCTAAACCCTAAACCCTAAACCCTAAACCCTAAACCCTAAACCCTAAACCCTAAACCCTAAACCCTAAACCCTAAACCCTAAACCCTAAACCCTAAACCCTAAACCCTAAACCCTAAACCCTAAACCCTAAACCCTAAACCCTAAACCCTAAACCCTAAACCCTAAACCCTAAACCCTAAACCCTAAACCCTAAACCCTAAACCCTAAACCCTAAACCCTAAACCCTAAACCCTAAACCCTAAACCCTAAACCCTAAACCCTAAACCCTAAACCCTAAACCCTAAACCCTAAACCCTAAACCCTAAACCCTAAACCCTAAACCCTAAACCCTAAACCCTAAACCCTAAACCCTAAACCCTAAACCCTAAACCCTAAACCCTAAACCCTAAACCCTAAACCCTAAACCCTAAACCCTAAACCCTAAACCCTAAACCCTAAACCCTAAACCCTAAACCCTAAACCCTAAACCCTAAACCCTAAACCCTAAACCCTAAACCCTAAACCCTAAACCCTAAACCCTAAACCCTAAACCCTAAACCCTAAACCCTAAACCCTAAACCCTAAACCCTAAACCCTAAACCCTAAACCCTAAACCCTAAACCCTAAACCCTAAACCCTAAACCCTAAACCCTAAACCCTAAACCCTAAACCCTAAACCCTAAACCCTAAACCCTAAACCCTAAACCCTAAACCCTAAACCCTAAACCCTAAACCCTAAACCCTAAACCCTAAACCCTAAACCCTAAACCCTAAACCCTAAACCCTAAACCCTAAACCCTAAACCCTAAACCCTAAACCCTAAACCCTAAACCCTAAACCCTAAACCCTAAACCCTAAACCCTAAACCCTAAACCCTAAACCCTAAACCCTAAACCCTAAACCCTAAACCCTAAACCCTAAACCCTAAACCCTAAACCCTAAACCCTAAACCCTAAACCCTAAACCCTAAACCCTAAACCCTAAACCCTAAACCCTAAACCCTAAACCCTAAACCCTAAACCCTAAACCCTAAACCCTAAACCCTAAACCCTAAACCCTAAACCCTAAACCCTAAACCCTAAACCCTAAACCCTAAACCCTAAACCCTAAACCCTAAACCCTAAACCCTAAACCCTAAACCCTAAACCCTAAACCCTAAACCCTAAACCCTAAACCCTAAACCCTAAACCCTAAACCCTAAACCCTAAACCCTAAACCCTAAACCCTAAACCCTAAACCCTAAACCCTAAACCCTAAACCCTAAACCCTAAACCCTAAACCCTAAACCCTAAACCCTAAACCCTAAACCCTAAACCCTAAACCCTAAACCCTAAACCCTAAACCCTAAACCCTAAACCCTAAACCCTAAACCCTAAACCCTAAACCCTAAACCCTAAACCCTAAACCCTAAACCCTAAACCCTAAACCCTAAACCCTAAACCCTAAACCCTAAACCCTAAACCCTAAACCCTAAACCCTAAACCCTAAACCCTAAACCCTAAACCCTAAACCCTAAACCCTAAACCCTAAACCCTAAACCCTAAACCCTAAACCCTAAACCCTAAACCCTAAACCCTAAACCCTAAACCCTAAACCCTAAACCCTAAACCCTAAACCCTAAACCCTAAACCCTAAACCCTAAACCCTAAACCCTAAACCCTAAACCCTAAACCCTAAACCCTAAACCCTAAACCCTAAACCCTAAACCCTAAACCCTAAACCCTAAACCCTAAACCCTAAACCCTAAACCCTAAACCCTAAACCCTAAACCCTAAACCCTAAACCCTAAACCCTAAACCCTAAACCCTAAACCCTAAACCCTAAACCCTAAACCCTAAACCCTAAACCCTAAACCCTAAACCCTAAACCCTAAACCCTAAACCCTAAACCCTAAACCCTAAACCCTAAACCCTAAACCCTAAACCCTAAACCCTAAACCCTAAACCCTAAACCCTAAACCCTAAACCCTAAACCCTAAACCCTAAACCCTAAACCCTAAACCCTAAACCCTAAACCCTAAACCCTAAACCCTAAACCCTAAACCCTAAACCCTAAACCCTAAACCCTAAACCCTAAACCCTAAACCCTAAACCCTAAACCCTAAACCCTAAACCCTAAACCCTAAACCCTAAACCCTAAACCCTAAACCCTAAACCCTAAACCCTAAACCCTAAACCCTAAACCCTAAACCCTAAACCCTAAACCCTAAACCCTAAACCCTAAACCCTAAACCCTAAACCCTAAACCCTAAACCCTAAACCCTAAACCCTAAACCCTAAACCCTAAACCCTAAACCCTAAACCCTAAACCCTAAACCCTAAACCCTAAACCCTAAACCCTAAACCCTAAACCCTAAACCCTAAACCCTAAACCCTAAACCCTAAACCCTAAACCCTAAACCCTAAACCCTAAACCCTAAACCCTAAACCCTAAACCCTAAACCCTAAACCCTAAACCCTAAACCCTAAACCCTAAACCCTAAACCCTAAACCCTAAACCCTAAACCCTAAACCCTAAACCCTAAACCCTAAACCCTAAACCCTAAACCCTAAACCCTAAACCCTAAACCCTAAACCCTAAACCCTAAACCCTAAACCCTAAACCCTAAACCCTAAACCCTAAACCCTAAACCCTAAACCCTAAACCCTAAACCCTAAACCCTAAACCCTAAACCCTAAACCCTAAACCCTAAACCCTAAACCCTAAACCCTAAACCCTAAACCCTAAACCCTAAACCCTAAACCCTAAACCCTAAACCCTAAACCCTAAACCCTAAACCCTAAACCCTAAACCCTAAACCCTAAACCCTAAACCCTAAACCCTAAACCCTAAACCCTAAACCCTAAACCCTAAACCCTAAACCCTAAACCCTAAACCCTAAACCCTAAACCCTAAACCCTAAACCCTAAACCCTAAACCCTAAACCCTAAACCCTAAACCCTAAACCCTAAACCCTAAACCCTAAACCCTAAACCCTAAACCCTAAACCCTAAACCCTAAACCCTAAACCCTAAACCCTAAACCCTAAACCCTAAACCCTAAACCCTAAACCCTAAACCCTAAACCCTAAACCCTAAACCCTAAACCCTAAACCCTAAACCCTAAACCCTAAACCCTAAACCCTAAACCCTAAACCCTAAACCCTAAACCCTAAACCCTAAACCCTAAACCCTAAACCCTAAACCCTAAACCCTAAACCCTAAACCCTAAACCCTAAACCCTAAACCCTAAACCCTAAACCCTAAACCCTAAACCCTAAACCCTAAACCCTAAACCCTAAACCCTAAACCCTAAACCCTAAACCCTAAACCCTAAACCCTAAACCCTAAACCCTAAACCCTAAACCCTAAACCCTAAACCCTAAACCCTAAACCCTAAACCCTAAACCCTAAACCCTAAACCCTAAACCCTAAACCCTAAACCCTAAACCCTAAACCCTAAACCCTAAACCCTAAACCCTAAACCCTAAACCCTAAACCCTAAACCCTAAACCCTAAACCCTAAACCCTAAACCCTAAACCCTAAACCCTAAACCCTAAACCCTAAACCCTAAACCCTAAACCCTAAACCCTAAACCCTAAACCCTAAACCCTAAACCCTAAACCCTAAACCCTAAACCCTAAACCCTAAACCCTAAACCCTAAACCCTAAACCCTAAACCCTAAACCCTAAACCCTAAACCCTAAACCCTAAACCCTAAACCCTAAACCCTAAACCCTAAACCCTAAACCCTAAACCCTAAACCCTAAACCCTAAACCCTAAACCCTAAACCCTAAACCCTAAACCCTAAACCCTAAACCCTAAACCCTAAACCCTAAACCCTAAACCCTAAACCCTAAACCCTAAACCCTAAACCCTAAACCCTAAACCCTAAACCCTAAACCCTAAACCCTAAACCCTAAACCCTAAACCCTAAACCCTAAACCCTAAACCCTAAACCCTAAACCCTAAACCCTAAACCCTAAACCCTAAACCCTAAACCCTAAACCCTAAACCCTAAACCCTAAACCCTAAACCCTAAACCCTAAACCCTAAACCCTAAACCCTAAACCCTAAACCCTAAACCCTAAACCCTAAACCCTAAACCCTAAACCCTAAACCCTAAACCCTAAACCCTAAACCCTAAACCCTAAACCCTAAACCCTAAACCCTAAACCCTAAACCCTAAACCCTAAACCCTAAACCCTAAACCCTAAACCCTAAACCCTAAACCCTAAACCCTAAACCCTAAACCCTAAACCCTAAACCCTAAACCCTAAACCCTAAACCCTAAACCCTAAACCCTAAACCCTAAACCCTAAACCCTAAACCCTAAACCCTAAACCCTAAACCCTAAACCCTAAACCCTAAACCCTAAACCCTAAACCCTAAACCCTAAACCCTAAACCCTAAACCCTAAACCCTAAACCCTAAACCCTAAACCCTAAACCCTAAACCCTAAACCCTAAACCCTAAACCCTAAACCCTAAACCCTAAACCCTAAACCCTAAACCCTAAACCCTAAACCCTAAACCCTAAACCCTAAACCCTAAACCCTAAACCCTAAACCCTAAACCCTAAACCCTAAACCCTAAACCCTAAACCCTAAACCCTAAACCCTAAACCCTAAACCCTAAACCCTAAACCCTAAACCCTAAACCCTAAACCCTAAACCCTAAAAACCCTAAACCCTAAACCCTAAACCCTAAACCCTAAACCCTAAACCCTAAACCCTAAACCCTAAACCCTAAACCCTAAACCCTAAACCCTAAACCCTAAACCCTAAACCCTAAACCCTAAACCCTAAACCCTAAACCCTAAACCCTAAACCCTAAACCCTAAACCCTAAACCCTAAACCCTAAACCCTAAACCCTAAACCCTAAACCCTAAACCCTAAACCCTAAACCCTAAACCCTAAACCCTAAACCCTAAACCCTAAACCCTAAACCCTAAACCCTAAACCCTAAACCCTAAACCCTAAACCCTAAACCCTAAACCCTAAACCCTAAACCCTAAACCCTAAACCCTAAACCCTAAACCCTAAACCCTAAACCCTAAACCCTAAACCCTAAACCCTAAACCCTAAACCCTAAACCCTAAACCCTAAACCCTAAACCCTAAACCCTAAACCCTAAACCCTAAACCCTAAACCCTAAACCCTAAACCCTAAACCCTAAACCCTAAACCCTAAACCCTAAACCCTAAACCCTAAACCCTAAACCCTAAACCCTAAACCCTAAACCCTAAACCCTAAACCCTAAACCCTAAACCCTAAACCCTAAACCCTAAACCCTAAACCCTAAACCCTAAACCCTAAACCCTAAACCCTAAACCCTAAACCCTAAACCCTAAACCCTAAACCCTAAACCCTAAACCCTAAACCCTAAACCCTAAACCCTAAACCCTAAACCCTAAACCCTAAACCCTAAACCCTAAACCCTAAACCCTAAACCCTAAACCCTAAACCCTAAACCCTAAACCCTAAACCCTAAACCCTAAACCCTAAACCCTAAACCCTAAACCCTAAACCCTAAACCCTAAACCCTAAACCCTAAACCCTAAACCCTAAACCCTAAACCCTAAACCCTAAACCCTAAACCCTAAACCCTAAACCCTAAACCCTAAACCCTAAACCCTAAACCCTAAACCCTAAACCCTAAACCCTAAACCCTAAACCCTAAACCCTAAACCCTAAACCCTAAACCCTAAACCCTAAACCCTAAACCCTAAACCCTAAACCCTAAACCCTAAACCCTAAACCCTAAACCCTAAACCCTAAACCCTAAACCCTAAACCCTAAACCCTAAACCCTAAACCCTAAACCCTAAACCCTAAACCCTAAACCCTAAACCCTAAACCCTAAACCCTAAACCCTAAACCCTAAACCCTAAACCCTAAACCCTAAACCCTAAACCCTAAACCCTAAACCCTAAACCCTAAACCCTAAACCCTAAACCCTAAACCCTAAACCCTAAACCCTAAACCCTAAACCCTAAACCCTAAACCCTAAACCCTAAACCCTAAACCCTAAACCCTAAACCCTAAACCCTAAACCCTAAACCCTAAACCCTAAACCCTAAACCCTAAACCCTAAACCCTAAACCCTAAACCCTAAACCCTAAAC